>NC_080062.1:2147500-2170000 GCF_026212465.1 Amaranthus tricolor
ATCTATATTGATTCTTAAGTTTTAATTTAAAATTCTATGATTATTATATGTTTTATCTTATAATTCATGTTTAATTTAAGAATTTAAAATTTCATGTATGATTTTGGGATGTATTTTTCTATCTAAATTGATGAAGAATGTTTCTTTTTAGAGTTTTTAGATATGCATATTTGTGAAGAATAGGATTGGTTTGTGTGATGGGTGATTTTGAAATTTATATATAAAAATATGTTCATGTAAAAAAAATGTGTGTGGTTAAAGAAATTATTGTTGAACAAAGAATTTAATCTCAAAGATAGTTCATAAGAATTATATAAATTTGGTCATTGATATTTAATAGGCAATGTACCATTTGGAATTCATTTGTTGATGAAATTTTGGTGAATCCCGTAGGGTTAGAAAAATGTTAAAAAAATCTGTTTTTGGAACATTTTTGCCTTTGAAATTAAGTTAAAAATACTTATACTATGTTATAAATTATGAAAATTGGTACCCGGGGGTTTTGACGCCTTCCGGACGCAACGGTGAAATTGGATTTTCAGTTTGACAATTTTAAGTTGAGTTTCTGGACAGATTGTATAGGCTGTCCGGTTTTGTGTATATACCATGTTATAGTAGGTGATGGATGTTCATGTTGTGTGTAGTATTCTAGGTATGGATGTGATTGTATATGTGTGTTATGGATGATTTGAGGAAAATGTGTATGTGTGCTTATTTTCCGAATACGATTGAACCTTGTAGGAAGTCGATTCGTGACCGGGAATTGATTTAGATGCTTGTGAGTTGGTTATCTTGCTTAAAGTATGTACACGCAGCGTGGTTCGCATTAGTCCGATGTATCATATAATAATGATATACAAAAGTGAAGCATGGATATATAGTACGAATAATGTTATCTTTCGAATCAATAATTTTTATACATTGTTTTGATAAGCAGAGGTAGTATGACCTCACTAACTTTAAAGTGGACGTAGTATGACGTCAATTGGTGGAAAAGAATTACTCGCGGTATATGAGGGCATTATGAGCCACCGCGGGGGTATGCATACTTAACCATAGGCACCGAAGTAAGGCGAGTGTCTATGGTAGAGACTTGCTTAGGGGTTAGCTCCCCCTAATGTATTGTCTCACTTATGGAGTTTGGAGTGTACCGGCAGTATGGCTGGATAGTACAGCAGTATGGCTGACTAACCTTTACATGAAAATAATTATTCTTAATAAGCATGATCGAAGCGTAAGGTTCTGTGAATTGTCAACTAATAAATTAAAACCTTCTCTTATGTTATTATTTATTTGGTATGCGACGTTTGCTGACGTGTACTTTTGGTCTTAATGACCCTGTGATGATGTTGTTTCCTATCTGGGCAATGACTAGCAGTAAGTTAAGTTGCAGGTCTGGGGAGTGAGGATTGACCCTCGAAGAAATAAATCTTTAGAATATAGAAGTTTGATAAGAAATAAATCATTAGAATTTCTAGTTAAGTTTGAAGAACATTTGGTTTTTATGAGGCGATTTTCGTTCTCAAGTTGTAATAAGAAGATTTAACCTTTCGTTCTTATCCGCTGCTAAGAATTTCTTATTATCTAGTAGTTCTAAATAACGCTAATAGAACTCGATCCGCAAGCTTCCCTTAATTTCAAATCCGTTTTTAACTGCCTTCTAACATCCTGGTTTTACTCGGACGATATATACTTGTTTTTAAAAGGTCATCTTCTCTTTTCGTACGATCCGAGTTATTCCGAGATGTTACATATATATATATATATATATATATATATATATATATATATATATATATATATATATATATATATATATATATATATATATATATATATAATCATGAAAACCAATTAAACTGGTGAAAATTGAAAATAAGTGTACATAAAAGCTTAAATGGTGTATATATGCGGGTGGTAATTTGGTAAATAATTAGATATTTGCTAAATGGTATACATACATGCTTAAAAGGTGTATCTATTCGGATGATAATTCGGTAAAAAATATAAATTTTTCCTTTCACAGAAATATGTATAAGATAATATTTATACTTTTCACCATAATATATGTATCTAAGTCTGATTTTAGATTTTCACCACTTTAGTTGTTTTCACATGAGGTCGAACGCATACACACAAAGGTCATGTGAATACAATTAAAGTGGTGAAAACTGAAAAGAAGACTGAGATATACATATTATGGCAAAAAGTGTACTTACTATCTTATAGGTTGCACATATTTTTCTAAAGGAAAAAGTTAATACTCTTTCCTATTTATCTTAAGTGTCTCAATTACTTAATGCACTCCATCTAATGCACTTACTCAATCCTTAATATATCTGATTATGTATTATTAAAAATTATAAAAAGTTAATATTAATAAACTTTACATTAAAACGAATTAAATAAGATCCCACATGACAATGTGTTAACTTATAGATAAATAATAAAATACAATTTAAGAGTGATAGATGAATAGTGTCCCAAAAGTAAATGAGACATCTAAGATGAATAGGATGGAATATTATTTACAAAACGGTCATCAAAATATGTACACCTTTTATTGTTGTACTTATACATTTTTGCAAATGTCCAATTATGTACAGAACTGCAACCCAAAAATGAGTACACCATTTAAGTTTTTACGTACATTTGTTTTCAATTTTCACCACTTTAATTGGTTTTCACATGATATATTATTAATAGTGGATATTTATATAATCAGTTTTTTATAAATAACGTTAAAAAATATAAAAACAATGTTTTTAAAATAGTATATATATATATATATATATATATATATATATATATATATATATATATATATATATATATATATATATATATATATATATATATATATATATATATATATATATATATATATATATATATATTAATTTTTTTGTAAATAACGTTAAAATATAAAAACAATGTTTTTTTAAATAGGATATGGAGTATGTAATTTGCTAATTATGTTTTTAGAATAATTTCTTTAAAGGTAATGAAATTAGTGGTTGACATTTGCATCTTTTTATAGCTCAAATAAATTTTTTTATTATAAAAACTATTCTTGATTTCCTTTCTTCCAATTCTCTTTTTGGAGATTTGTTCATTCAACTACTAGTTTTTACATATCTTAGCTTTGACTTTTTCTTTTAAGGGGTATCAAAATTCATGGTGGAATTTTATTTGGTGTTCTCTCTCCAACTTTTAAATAAAAAATTACATGGTGCTTCTAATCATAAAAATAAAAAAAGGTACTCTTTTAATAAGTATTTATTTATTACATAATACTATTTGTCTTTATGTAGACTCGAATTACAATGTTCAATCATAGGCACATAATTGGATTTTATCACTAAATTTTAGACTTATGGGGCATACATACAATTGTGGAGTTATGAGCACCAAAAGAATAATGTAATTGTTAGGCCAATTAGAGGTGTTCAACGGGGCGGACGACTCAACGGGTTAAGGGTCGGGTCAAATTTACACGGGTCATTAGCTGGTCAGGTCAGTAAAGAATCGGGTTATTAACGGGCCTTTGTGCAAAGGGTCGGGCCATATAATTATAAAAATTGGTTGTAAAAAATATTTTACCACTTTTTTAATATATTTTTATATAATGTTATATTCATAGTTGAATTGACCCAACGGGCCATAAAGTATAATAAAAAAAAAAATTTTAAATTTTTAAAAAACGAGTCAAAATGAATCGTATTTAAACGGGTTTTGACCTGCTTCGGCCCATTTAACAATTTACATGAAACCCGTCCATTTAAACTTTTACCCAACCCGACCCATTAAACACCTCTAAGGCCAGTTTATGCCACAAAATATTTATAATACATGTAAGATTAATTCTTTTCAGTAAATAGAAACTGGAGTAAGAAATTTGAACTTACGAGTACTATACTACTATTACTATTAACTAGCTTATAGAAGTAGAATTTTCAACTATTTAGTCTAAATTATGAAGCTAGTTAGCTATTGGTTCTTTTTCTATTTTTTTATCGCACTCAATTTGTTTTCAGTTTTCTTTTATTTTTCAACTGACTTTGATAAATATTATTTTTGTCTTATGATCGAACATTTTCTTTTTCTAGTCTTACTCAAAAATTTAATCTTTCTTTTTATGTCATCGAGTGTCAAGGAACCAACTCAACTAAAATATATAAATACAAACATATAATATAGCCAAAATCAAAAAGACTAAACAATACTTCTATACTTACGTACATCATATCATCATACGTCGCTAAAGGTATTTATTCAATTCATCAGATTGGATTCAAATTCTAAAGTTTCAACCTTTGAGGCCAATTCAAAATCGAATCTCGTGTCGAACTCTAGTATAACATTGTTGTAAGTCCTTTTTTAAAATCTGGTCAAAACTGCATCATTTTTATTAGTTTGAGTAAATTTTAAATTGAATCTATTTTGAACGCATGTTGCATTGAAAACGTTGCATTATTAGAAAATAATCCAAAGGTTGGGATTATTCGCAGCGGATTAATGAAACGTTGGATTATTTTTGACAATTTTACATAGAAAAAATTTGGTTTAATTTTAATTAATAATATAAAAATCAATACTAAATTGCAATATATTTTAATTCACAAATGTAGTTAATTAACTTCTTAAGTTCTATTAGTTGTGAAATTAAACCTCTTCACTCTAAATTGAAGCAAATTAGCTCCGTACCATTTCTGTTGTGTAATTAAACCCAAAACATAACATCTTATCACATTGTAAATACGATGAGCCACAATGATGATAATTTAGGATTATTGTGATATTAGTTGAGTTTTGATGGTTACAACATTATATTGTTAAAATTACAGAAAAAATATTTTTCTAAAGATAATATGTCATTTCAACGTTTTCGTTAGCATATTATGAGAAAATTTTATTGAAAAATTACAACTAATTTACTTTCACGATAGAAAAAAAAGGTAATGGCTAATTTTCATCAATTAAAACTTTAAGGTTTAACTAACTATATTCGCATTGTTTAACACAATTAAAATTAATTAATTAATATAATTGATATGACTTTTTTCATTAATTTATTATATATATATATATATATATATATATATATATATATATATATATATATTTATGAACTTAAAAAGGAAATTAGAATAAAAACTTTAATTGCGAATTTTTATAATAGGAAAAGTTTTGTTGGTTATTTTCAAAGCCTATATTTAAAATTGATAGATTTAAAGAAAGCACTAAGTCAATCATCCTACAAATTCAACTTTTAGGAATTAATATATAATATACAGCAATTTATATGAATTAGAGCAATATAACCAGATTACTATCAATAACAAGAACGAAAGTGTCCATAGATAGATTGAAAGGACACATTATTTGATAGTATATGTACATGAAAACCTTACCTCCTAAAGAACCTAATTTTCTTAAACTAAAACTAAATATATAGTGGTAGAGATTGATAACTGAGTCGTATTTAATTTGACGCACTAAAATTGTTTAAATCTAAAAATAAAATTTTCGATCATATTCAAATACTACTTTTGCTCCAAATTTATTCTGATGACCTAAACACGTTATTATATATAGGTTTTTACAAAATTTTTAAAAATACATCCGACATCAACTTTAGATCTATATCAAGGAAAAATGTTCTTTTATTACAACTTGCAACTTTTGTGTCAAAATCTTGATGGTCAAGAGTTTAAAAAATATATTTAAGTATGGTAACCACGTATACTTAATGCAATAATTATGTAGTTTATGGATCTAATTACCCAAAAAAATTGTTAATGGGTTTGATTTTGCCCAAAAGTGATTGATGCTTTCTATATCTAGGCTATATTTTTTGTTCTATGTAAGATCATGTATTAGCACTTTTGTAGGCCTGTCTACCAATAAAATTATTGTAATTTGATTTGTATTGTCTAGAATTAGCAACTTGGTATTTTTTTTATTTTTTTTTAATTTATAATTATATAAACTTTGTCTTTAAAGACAAAAAGTTTTCTAATTTATAATTACACAAAAAGTTTTGTGTAATCAAGGCATTTGGTACGGATCCTTCAAAATTTGTGCAGGGAATTTTTAATCTATTTGGTGGTTTTGTGAAATTTACTAAATTAGGTAACTTGAGTATTATTCTCTAACGGGAAAGCTTTTTTTGATTTTTTTTGTTTGGAAAAATAATTTTATATGATATTTGATGGGATGTTAACCCTTTTTTTTTTTTTTTTTCTAAATCGGTTTTACTTTAGTTAGAGCAAATATCACCATTTTTATATAATATTTTGGGTTTGATTCTCACCTAGCCATCTTATTCTCTCTATCTACTATATTATCAAATTATATTAAAAAAATTATTTTTATGTTTCAATAGTCACATCTCATTTGAAGTGTACAAAACATAACATCATTTTTTGACTTCATCATATGAATTTTAAGGATCGTTTAATTGTTGGTAGAGTATTTAATAATGTAAATGAGAATTAAAAATTAATGTAATTGAGCTTTTTAAAACTGGCCTAGTAATAGTTAGTTTTATAAATAAGAGCATTAATTAGGTTGCTCATTGTATCCCAAAATTTGACAGTGTAATGTGAGATTAGTGAAAATTCTCATTAATTGGAAGGAAACGGAATCTTGTATTATTTATTTTTGATAATAAATATAACAACGAAAGATTTTTTCAGCTAAAAGTATAAATCTCTGTATTTGTATGTCATTGTTATATATGAGTGTATACCATCCAAAGATGTTGTTTTCTATAACAATAATGTAGGACGTCATTTATTTTTACATTAATTATATAAGAATTTGAAATTTCTAGAAATTTGATGTTTAGAGGCTTTTTTTAAATGTATTATTCTCGGGAAGTCTAACTTCCTAAATTGTACAATTGTACAATAATTACATAAACATGCCCATCCTTTGATTAATTGATATTCCTTTAGGATTGACAATTTCTTGATGCACCACACCAAATTCAACTTTTCACCATATTGGATTTAGTGACATTAATATAATGTCACTGATTTATATTTTTAGAGTAATAATTATTAGTTTTTATTTTAAGTTTCACAATAAAGTGATTTAGCGACATTTTATTTGGTCTATAGTGACATATGTAATTGTTATTATAGTCTATAGTGGCATTTATGAGAAATGTCACTAAATCATGTCGCAAAAAGTTTTAATGTAATTTTTTATTATTCTGCTAAAAAGTCTAATAAATGTCACTAAATCTTCTATATAAACTATTAGAAATTTAAAGTAGCAACATTTAAATTAAATATCGCTAAATATACCCCACTAAAAGCAAATTATGTTGTAGTGATGTAAAACAAACAATTAAGTTAATTTCTCATGATTTTAACAATGAAAATAAATTTCTACGAATAAAAGTTTTCATACCAATTTATTTTCTATGCCAAATAAAGTTAATATTACACTGAAAAGATATCTGGGATAAAAATTAGATATAATTTTTTCACTTCATTTGAATTTAGAAATTAACAAAAATTAAGCACATGCATGGATATACATTATAATTTTTGCATGGCGTTAGTGCCAAGCTTTTTAAATGATGATGAAATTATAGGAAAGAAACAAAATTAAAGGGAATAAATATCACTATCACTTGTTAATTTTCCTATCGTGATATTCGTTCTAATAGTCCGTACATTGAAATGACAAAACAATCAAGATCTACTATAGTCTATATGCATGAGTACTTCTTAAGTTTACTTTTATATGTCTCTTATACTAAAAGTTTTTATAAGAATAAATCCAATCATATTACAGTTAAAGTATATATTATTTTTTTCAAATAAAATTTTGAAATTATTCTAGTCATTTACTCTAAAAAAAAGACATAAACTCAACTAAGAAGTGTTTTGAGCATTATGTATAAAAGGTTACTCGGTTCGGGCCTACCTAAACTAAATCACGATTATTAAAATAAATAGCTATTGATATTTAATAATGGTAGCCAATTTGTTTCAGCATATAAACATAAATGTTATATATATATATGAGAATTATAAAGTTAGCCTGGTTTAAATATTTTTTTCCCTTGTGACAATATAAGAATAATATTTCTTTTTCCTTAGCTTGTGACAAATATAAAAATGATTAATTTCCTTTTGTTGTCGTTGTCTATGAGTTTTCCATCTTACACCTAATATATAAAAGAAAGAGATATAAGAGTATAAATTAAATTTGAGCAATTACTTCATAGTTAATTGATCTCACCTTTCTGTTTAAATTCACATGATTTATATAATGTGAGTTTATCCATATGTCTACATATTTAATTTACTACTTATAAAAGCTAATTTTGCTTTTAGTTAAAAAAAAAAAGAAAAATTATTGTAAATAGGAATGGACAAGGTTCTAAGATCCCACTGAAATCCTATTAGACTCTATTATCTTAAGAATCGAATCAATATTTTTCTACTCTAAAGGTTATGATTCGAGTACGATTTCAGGTCTAATAGAAAATTTTTATTAGTGTACCGGATTCTAATCCACTTATAAATCTATATTTTTTAGGGTTTGAACTTTTGGTCTAGATCCGACCCTAAAATTAGGGTCCGAGTAAGGATTAGATAAAACCCGACTCGGACTCTAAAATGCCATCCCTATCATCTCTGTAAAGCAAGCTAAACAGCATTGATGCTTAATCGTGAGATTAAGACATTGTGGTCATTATTCTTCTCATTAGTTTAACTTATTAACCCTAATCCTCCAATTAGTTGATGAATCAAGAATCAACAAATTCGTATCAACTTGAAGATTTGATATGATATCAATTAGAAAATTCACTTATTCCATGGGAAAATTAAATTAGTGAGTGGGTGCGTAAAACCTTCAGTTACAATTAGGATAAACAAGTCTTGGGAAATAATATTTTCTTATAAAGTTGTATGCATTTTAATTTAATTCCATGCATTTGTATAAATGTTATTAATGTCCTAAATTGCGGAAAGAGGATATTATGGTTGTTGTACTAATCATTATGTGTGATCTTTAGTAGTTGAAGAAAACCATGTTGACTAATCAATTTTGTCAAAAGGTTGATGTTACATATGTATTTGAAGAAAAGAAACTAGTTTCAAGAAAATAACTCGGCCCAAATTATGATTGTGATTTAGGATATCTTATATATTCTAACAGGCACTCTCACACGTGAGCTTATAGGCTACAAATGTGTATGTATCACAAACATTTCTCATATTTAATGTTGAACATTTTACGTTAATGAGCGATGGCTGAGATTCAAAATCATAATTTCTTGTCACTATTGACTTTAATACCATGTCAAGTAATTAATTCAACCAAAGTTAAGCTTAAATATGGTTTGGTTGAGGCTCCAAAATATGTTATATACTCTAACATTAAACGTGAATGCAACACAAAAACACCCTTAAATCTAATTTTAATAATAAATTTGAAATAAACGGTACGTTGATGAGGTTCGAACTCATAATCTAGGTATTTAAAACTACATTAAAGAAGAAACTAAACTAAAATATGAGACTGATTGTTGTAGCCTTATAACATGTTATATATACTATTAGATTCTATATTGTGTTAGAGTGTTTGATAAATTAGTGAGTAGTTAAATGAATGAGTTTTAAATTTGGAGTAGAAAAAGTATTACTTTAATTGTTAAGTGTGGTTGCAACACAAGATCGCATTTTATATTCTACTTGAAATAGAAAGTGAATGAGATTCAAATTCATGACTAGATACTATGTTAATGCCAAACCCAACCAATATATCAAGCTGAAAGTTATAAAATAAGTTGTACTTTAATATTTCGTCTAAATATTTCTAAAAATTTGTACATAATATGAAAATACTTGTAAACACAATATGGTTAAGAATGAATGAACAAAAGAAATACCAATTACCAAGTAAAATTATTATACTAGAAAGTAGTTTTGGATGGCCTACTTAAGCCCATTCTATTTATTTAAGGGGACAAACTATAGTAATATTCAAAGGTGAGAAATATATATTGACTTCTTTTATATTCTAGGGGTGCACTTTGTTGAACACAAGCATAATTTTTGTATTGGTGCTTTAATAAAGTTGTCCATGAAATCATAAATGTTAGAAACTTAGACATAAGTTCACATGGAATAAATTGATAAAAGAAGCTTTAATCTCAAAAGTTTTTCATTTTAGTTTTTGGGTTTGATTCTATGCAACATAGGGATGGATTAGTGGCAAAGTTACTCACTTAAGTAATTATTAGCGTAAAAACAAATAGTATAACAGTTCTTTTTAAATTTAATATCTTTAATTTTGTGATAAGAGATTATAAAAATTGATATTTCTCAATTTACTTATTAAATTAAATTCAATAATTAAGATTTCAGATGACTATGTATAGTTTTGTATTCATTAAAAAGAATAAATGAGAAAAGAGTAGATGATAAGTATAGAATATCATTCAAGTGTTATAACAATCATAACTTAAGTGGGTATTGGCCAACAAGTCGTTTGTATGAAATGGACTTGAAAATATGGTAGTATGGCCTAGTTCAATTTAATTTTGTTGAAATAAACAATTTTAACATTACAACATAATTTGCTTTCAGTGAGATATATTTAGCGATATTTATTATATCCTTTAACAGTATAATAAAAAATCACACTAAAGCTTTTTGCGACATAGGATTAAGTGACATTTCTCACAAATGCCACTATAGACTATAGTAAAAATTACATATGCCACTAAAGACCAAATAAAGTGTCGCTAAGTCACTTTATAGTGGAACTTAAAATAAAAATCAATAATTATTACATTTAAAATATGAATCGGTAGCATTTTTTTAATGCAACTAAATCTAATGCCGTAAAAAATTAAATTTGTTATAGTGTAAGAAAAAGAGATTAATATATACCACTTTAAAAAAAGAAATGTCTAATTTATTT
The DNA here is from genome assembly GCF_026212465.1 of Amaranthus tricolor. Lineage (NCBI taxonomy): Eukaryota > Viridiplantae > Streptophyta > Magnoliopsida > Caryophyllales > Amaranthaceae > Amaranthus > Amaranthus tricolor. The sequence goes on from NC_080062.1 coordinate 2,158,457, forward strand.
ATTTTTTAATTTAAAACTTTGTAAGGTGAATTGTTTTTAAAATACTCAATAGTGAAGATATTTTAGACTAAGTAGTGAGTTGGATAAAAAGAACGCAAGCTTTAAAACTAAGTAACTATAACAAATAACTTGGAATAATGAGTTAGATTAGTAGTTGATGGTTTTTAGTTCTAGTCTTGTGATGGAGATTCGATTCTCAGTTTTCATTATCTATAAGATGAATTATTTTGCTTTTTTAATCTTTTGTGTAGGAATTCTTCTATTTTACTCCTCAATAAAAAAAAAAAAAAAAAGAGTGACTTTTGTATGGGAACATCTCACGGGGAGTGACGTGCTAGATCTAAATAATTAAAAGTGAGTATTTAAAATACGAAAGTGATGTTTTAATTGACTAGTTATTTGGGCTATTTAGGATTGTCTCAGAATGAGACGATTTTAAATGAAGGTGAATACGAGTTGTTATATGAGACATTCTCATTCTCACCGTTAGATACGCCCTATATATAAATTAAATTTGCCAATTAATATAATATATAATAATATAACTTTTTTAATGTTGTCTCACAAAAAGATGGTCTCTAACAGAAATAGTTGTAGATGAATTAGTGCTGGCTTTCTGGAACCGGATTAAGTGGGCCTTTCATTATCTGGTCATTGGGCCTCTTCTTTACATCTCCAATTAAACTTTGGGCTTCAGTGGTAAACTAAGAAGTATTTCTTTGTACATAATTACGAAAACATAAATTTTTGTTTACTAATTCTTTATTGAGGTCATCTCATTGTAAAACGAATTCAATTGGGTCAGCCAAAATAATTTTTAAAAAATAACCACTTTCTATACAATTGGCAATTTAGTTTTCATCGTTTTTTATATTTTTTTTATTAATGGACCTTTTTGTATGGACCTGTCTCACGGTGAGACGGTCTCATACAAGACGTGCTGATTTTTGTTTGAGACAGTCTCATCGAGAGATAGACATGTTTCATGTTGGCCAAATTGAAACAAACTGAGTCTAATTTGACAAATTATCAGTTATTTTACCGTTACATAGATTCTCATTACCTACATAAAGAATTGATTCTTCCTCAACTATAAAAATCTATTTTATTGTAATATTTATACTGTTATATAATTATATAATATAACTTTCTTGCAAATCAAATAGAAAAATCTTCCTAACTAATAAACCAACTCAAATTAAAATTTAATGCAAATCACATAATTGAAAAAAAAATTGTACATCTCAAAGGATCAAGTCAAATTATAATTGGCTAGGCCTAGAAGTACTATATGTGCTTTTTCCTATTTTCAAGCAAGAATAAAAAAAACATCAAATGAGAGGAAAGTATGGCCAATAATCACAATTAGAGAATTGAGGCCTAGAAAAGGGAGACTAGGTGAGAAGCAACACAAATCTAATCAAATTCTTTTTTAGTAAAGAGGAATATACTTTGGCTGAGATGAAATCTGATTTTCAAAAATTATAAGAAAGATTATTACTCATAGCACTAGCTAAATCTCGTGCGATTCTACAAGTTGCACACTAAAATAGTGTACACTCTAAATGTAAGGAGCACGAGTTAAAAGTTGTAATTAAGTGAAATGGAAAATAAGAAGAATAAATCTGTGAATGAAGATTAAAGATAAGTACAAAGAATTAGCTGTCATTTTCTTTAAAATAATCATTTGTACCACATTTTATAAATAAATAAAACGAAACTGGTTGAATTATTATATTTTTTGTAACCACATCATTAAATATTACTTCCTCTCTTTCAGATAATTAGCCTCATTTTCTATGTTATTTTGTGTCATTGAATTTGCCTTATTTTTATTTTGTTCATGACTTATATTCTTTCTTTAGTTTTCATTTTATCCACATATTTAACTTACATTTTCATTTCATTTATAAATTTCTCTTTCTTTTAAGTAAAATTTACCATTTTACCACTTTTACTTCTTTTTTATTTTTAAGTTATTTTTTTAGCGAAATTCCATATGATAGCATCGAATTTTTATGAAATGCTAGTGGTAGCACTTTTGTAAGATTTTTCCACATGGTAGTATCCATTTTTCGTTAATTTTTTTGTCAATTTTCGTTTAATAACCATTTTGACTTTCCACCTTTATTAAGTTTTGGTTGTTGTCTTTATAATTTGCCTTATATCATTTTTATGATCTCAAATGTTTAATTCACCATTTTGACGTTTAATTCACCATTTAATTTATCAACGCACGCAAATATTTAGGGCAAATCATAAAGATAAGAACCAATACTTAATAAGGGTGAAAATATCAAAATGATAAATTAAATGAAAATTGATAAAAATTTATCGAAAAAAGCTACGACAATTAGATAAGACATAAACTAGAGCGTTTCACGAAGATTCGATACTACCATTTGAAATTTTTTTTTAATTGTGTGGGCATATAATCCTAATGAAATATATCTACAATTTTTGTATTTTTAACGATCATTACTATCATTGTTAAGCAAAATATTTTTCCAGGTTATTGTCTCATCAACGGTGACGGATTCTTCAATTTTTTTACCGGTAATTTTCTCTCGCCCCTCCTTTCCGTTCCTCTGAATCTTCTCATGTCAAATTATCTTTGTTTTTGTGAATCAGTTACTGTCCAAGTTTTGTTCTTGATATCTGTAATTCATTTAATGTTGATTATGATCATGTATAAAATTTTATTGGTTAAATGAAATCATTTTGTGATTCTCAATCTGTCGTGAGATTTTGATTGAAAAACAAAAAAGGAAAAAAAAAATGTTGAAAAATTCTAGTTTTGATTTTAAGTTTTTTTTATTTATTTGCCCCCTACTTTATAATTATATCGATTACCTAATAGAAATTTATATTGGGATGTATATGATTATGATTTGTGATTTATGTGAATGATGAGCTTTTGTCAATTATTGAAAAAAGGGTTTCAGGATTTGATTTTGTTTGAAGATGTGATGTTTTAATTGCAAATTTTGTTATTTTTAGGTATTTTGTTCTGTATATTGTAAACTTTCTCCACTATTCATGAAATTGTTTTGGTGAATAATTGATTTTTTCTGAGAATTTATGTTGAACTATCATATGTATCTTATCCTATAATAACAACATTCCATTACCCTACCTAAGGTGGGATTTGGGCATCGTATTTATGCAACCTTACTTTTAGGAGTGATATTTCCCATTGACTCTTGGGCCTGTAGCATACATCATGTGCAACTTCATAAATAGAAGTGCACATGATTTAATAATTCGCTTTACTATATTATATTACAATCTGAAACCAAAGGACTTACAGAAATATTGCTTAAACAATGGGAATTAGGAAATAATTGGTGGTGTTTAAACTTGGTATTGGGCATGTTATTGCAATTTTTTCACATTTGTTGTGTTTTTAAATTAGGTTTACAACTTTGCTTTAGGTAGAAAATTTTGAATGACTTATGAGATTGGAAATGTGTTTGGGTGGTAGGACAGAGATATGGATGAGGGAACAAGTAGTGTTGATCGAATCTCGGAATTACCAGTCTTCATTCTTCACCAGATACTGTCATCTCTTTCAACGAAAGAGGCTGCTCAAACCGTCCTTTTGTCGAAGAGATGGCAATATGTTTGGGAAACGTTTCCCATCCTAGATTGTAATGAATGGTTTTTTGGAAAAGAGTTGTATATGCTTAACCCAAAGGAGCTTGGGTTGCCTAAAGATGAGCGGCGTAAGATTTTCAATCAAAGAGTGAAGTTCATGAGTTATGTTGATGAGAAATTGCACCGGTTTGTTGTCGAAAATCTTTGTGTGCAGAAGTTTATTCTTCACATAACCCTTGTAAGTAACAATTTGGCCTCTCATGTTGATGATTGGATCGAAATGATTACTAATTTGTTTGTTCGGGAACTTGATTTGTATCTTACTGTGAGTAGAGAACGGTTTTATGTGTTGCCTATGAAGGTCTTTGCAATGGAGTCATTAACCGTTCTAAATTTACGAGGTTGTCTTATAAGCACCCGTTTTGATTGGAATACGGTCAAGCTATGTTCTCTCATTGAACTGCATCTTCGGGATGTATTTATAGATAAGAACACAATACAAGATATTATTTCCTCTATTCCTTCATTGGAGGTATTTTCTTTGAAGAACTGTTTGGGTTTCGAGAATGTTGAAATCTGTGGTCATGACAAGCTAAAGAAAATGGTTTACTATCCTCGTAGAGACCTTGAAACCAAGAAGTTTAGCATTAAGGTATCAACATTAGAAGAACTCAACTTTGTCAATTTAGATAAAGATAAGACGGAATGTGAAATAGCCGTCAGCCCTGCTTGTCGAAATCTAAAACGTTTGTCTGTGTACGGCATGTCTATTGATGCGCACTGGCTACCGGATATGATCGCGTCATTTCCTTTGCTCGAGCTTTTATCTATAGGCGGATGTGTACTCCGAAGAGTTATAAAACTTTCGAGTCCAGTGCTTAAGGAGATACATATTAACAATTGTAGAAAACTTAGGGATGCAACATTTGATACGCCTAATGTACATTCATTTGTATATGTTGGTAGGAGCATGCCTCGTTTATATTTAAACAGTCATGCTGGCAATCGAGTAGCTGAACTCTCGGTTGATCTTAAAAACATGGACTGTTCCTGGTTCATGAAGATGAACAACTTCATCATAGAGAACAAATTTAAAGACTTAACTTTGTGTATGACTTCAAAAACAGTATGTCTAACATTCTACTTTCTGTTCGTAAATTCGTTCAAATCATTTGATTCTTTGCTCGAGCTGATTATGATTTACGATCTGTTTTGGGTCTTTCTCAGGGTAAAGAAATACCCTTCAATGCAGAGGACTTGATAGGAATGCTGCGTTCTCCTGCTGAACTTAACAATCTGAAGCTGGGTACGTTTGCTGTGACGTTGGATAACTATGGAACTTTTTTAGATGGCTTATTGTGGAGTACACGTCCTGCGATTCTATCGTTAGAACTAAATTATTATTCGCCCGAATTTTTGAAGGTATGTGTTCGTTTCTCATAATCACGTTACTACAACACTTTGCATTGGTTTGGTGTAGACAACTTTAATGGCCTTGCATATTGATAATCAAGCCATTATGTGAATGCTTACCTCAGGAGATTATGCTCATGACAAAAAATGTTGGAGTTTTAGAAGACGTTTTTTATATTTTGTGCATCTATTATTCATTCGTTTCGCCTGCGAAAATGCCATTGAAAGTTGTACTTTGTAAGAGAAGATTACATTACAGTAGAACATATCTTGCATTTTGGAGAACTCTTGCACACGAGTCATGATATTAGTGCGACACCTCCCTCTTCCCACTCCATAGTTCCTAATGAAACTACCCTCCCTCTCCCTCTACCTAAGAATGATCATCATCATACCCGGTATACATCTCACTCATAGAAGCTATGATCAGATGACAAGAGATCTAATACTCGGCCAGTGAGAACCTATGCTCAAAAATGACCTGTAAATGAATACAAAAGACATTGTACTCGCCATAGGCAAGACATATAGCAAGAGAAGGCCTAGTACCGAGGCTAATAAAGGTGAATATCAAACCTTAAAGCTTGATGATAGGAGTGAGTATATGATAGTGAATACGCTTAAATAATGGTTGATTTCTATAAGTCGTGTTGCGAAGTGCTTACTTCATGCTCACTTATAGTAAAGTCTTTAACACCTTGAATTGTTAGCAGGGGTTATTCAAAAGCTTGGTGATTCGAGAACCGAAGTGTTGTTGCTCGCACACGAATTCTAAATGTTGGCGTTGCTTGCTAAAGGATATAAAATTGATTGACGTGAAAGGTTTCGAGAGCAATACTCGACTCGACCAAATTACACTTAACAAGTTGATCAGTTTCTTGGATGATTGGGTGATTGCAGCCCAACAGACGGTTAAATCTTACAAAATACTCACAGGGGAAACTCTGTCTTTTCATTTTTCATGGTCATAATTAGCAACAATTTCAATGTTGCTAAGTGCTAATTATGTATATATCTTACTGAATAGGAGTACTCTAACGGCCTGTTTAGTTAACGGCAAGGTATGTACATAATTTCAATTGAGTACTTTACTATAAACTCATTTGAGTGTCAAGAAGCCCTTTTCATTGAGCTCCAATGTAGCAAGCTAACATTAATAATGGAGTATATCAATTCTCTTGACTTTTTTGTCTACGTTTTTCGTGCCCATCGATGTACACAACGAACAACTACCAGCACAACTAAGTAGAGTTATTATTGTTAAATAGACCTGCCAATACACGAAAAAACTTATAAAGGCATCGAGCATTAGGAAGGACCATATTACTGGTGAATTATACTTGTGCACTTATTTTTTTATTTTTTATTTTTTTTTTGAAAATGACATAGGAATGAGTGTTGGCCAGAATAGTTACTACTTGGGCGAAATCAACATGATTTTGACTTATTTTTTCTATAAACCCATGCTTAGGTTACTCATAACAACACAATTAGGGTTTGTGTTGGTATAATGATTTTTAGTAACTTAAAAAGTTTTGACCCTATACTTTTTAAGTTTTAATCATTAATTTTGTTTGGGAGATTAGGAGTTATCTTAAATATGTCTAGTAAGAAATTTTATTACTCTCCTTCCCAAAATAGTTGATACATGATATATACTTAGTAAAAATGCATCAAAATAAATTTAACTTATTTTAAGTAGCTTAAAATTATTTTTTAAAAATCTTTATAGTAGTAGATTTTTTTCAAAATATTACTTTAAAAACTGCAATTATTAGTTTTTATAAAACACTACCTATATAAACTGAAAAATACTATAAACACTAATCGACAAAAACTATTGTTTATAAATAATAACCTCAACAATTTAACTAAAATCAAATGATTTAAAACTATTAAAAGACATGTGCAGAGTAGGCATGCGGATAACAAAATACATCATGTTCCCGACTTGACACGACATACCTACTAATTGCCACATTCACTATTTTGTGGATTTGTACACCAGAGCGCATTGTCTATACTTTTTATATAACTAAATTAAGAATAAAAATAAGAAACTTAAGCTATGATCTGTGGCGCGACACGATACAATACAACTTATATGCTCATATCATATTATGGTCATTGTATGAGAATGGCTAATATGACGGATATGAGTCATGAGTCATGACCCATTGGCCATTACTATACATGGTATGCCATTAAACATTCACAAGTAACAATATAACATACTCCGGCACAACACAAATTTTACGTTTATTCAACACGAAAACAAGGGAGAAGGTCGTCACATCCTCTCCAAAGTACCCTTTTTGTTGAATTGAAACGCTGAACTAAACCCCTCTCGGCCGCTCTTATGAAGTGCGACGGCTGATAAACTTTGGGGAGTACTCAAATCAAATTGATTCATACTGTCTTCAAGCTTTAACTACCCAAACAATATCAAGCAAAAACCCTGCTTTAAGGCATCTCAAAGGTCAGATTTTTGTTTGTACACTTTGCTATTTTATATTTTACAGTTTTCAAAGTACGTATTTGAGCTTTAATATATGTAAATATGTATGATGAAAAATTATAACAGCGTTATAAATTTAACAAGATTTTACATTTATATATTTTACTTTATATGTATCTTTCAGATCATGTTAAAATTTTGTTTCAGTTGAGCTAATTAGGTGAGGACTAGGAAACTAGACTGTTCTACGTTCTTGTGATTGTGCTTGGTCTTTTAATGTTGCCTAGTTTATAAAAAGCAACATAACTTTAAAGGTTCCCTTCTAGTTAGGACACAATAAGTACACCTAAAATGATGTGTAAGCTAGTTATTACATCCTCTCTTTCGTTAAAGCCGTCATTATCATATTCAATGTATCCCGCTCATAGGAAAATTATGATCAGGGTTTGGGGAGGGAAGAACGATGGCAGCTCATACCCATAAAAGAGAGCGGTCAAAGAGTCCATTGACTCAAAAAAGATCTTCAATGAGAGTGAAACCTACAACTACCCGAAAGTATGCAACTTACAACACTCGTTAACAATAGATGATAAATAAATAAAAATAAATTATTATTTTTTATTTTAAAGACTTCTGGTATACTGTATGCAACTTATACAACTTAATCTAAGTACTTATCGACATGTACGTATTATCTCATAAAATACCCATATTTTAAAATATAAAAAATTTATAAACTCTCGAATAACAGGTAATGATTCATATTATAATATGTACCAAAACCAAATATTTGATCATATAACAAACCAGTCATCACGAGTTTTATAAGTGTGAGACGATTAAATATAAGACACTTACAAAATCACATCCATATAAATCTGGTAAATATTTCTTTTCATATTCATATTTATCCACAATTTATATATATTGCAATCGTACACAAAAGACTTGCATTGTTAATACACATTTAAGACTAAAATTTCCGTAGTTAACTAATCATCACATAACATCCATATTAATGTCAATTATAATGGCTTAATAAGCCCAACCAGAATTTGCTGGCAATGTAGCTTTTTGGGAAGAAGCTACTTCTGAACTGGATTGTTAACCTAAAACAATCGTTAATGTTAGAACTACTTTTTTGTGGTTGGATCGCATGGTTGAATAAATTCTATAAATTGATGTGTGAATCAACTTTCATAAAAGAAAAAAAAAATTGATTGTGGCTTCTCATCCACCAAATAGTACTACTACTATTAGTCTACTAATACTTTATTCGAAAATCTAGTCTTGTTGAATCAGAGAATAAGTATGACTTTTTTTCGGGCTACATTTTTCTTACATGTGAGCTCATTTTTATAAATGCCATTTGTTTTGAACCCCCAAGTTATTTTTATTGCAAATCGAGACTTTTTGTTTCCGGTTAATTGGAAATCGGCGGCTCTGATACAATGAAAAATTTGTTAATAATCCTGTACACATCAAGACCCACATAAGAGAACACTGCACACAAACCCATTAGCATCCTAAGCCAATTGGTAATCAGGGGTAGAGCAAAGAATTTTAGACACCCTATTTACTTTTGTGATGTCTTTTAAAATAAGGTCATTCATTATATTAAAAGATAAAAAAAATTCACTTCAAAAAAAAATAATTCAAGGCAAAATGTATTATTATATTATTTCAAGTATAAGAAAGGTTTACAAACAAATCACTACAAAGTGTTGCTAAGAACCGTACCAGAATAACACCATACCATTTAATATTAGGTTCTTTATTTCTGGGGTCTTAGACGGTCGGCTATCCCAAATGCCTTAAAATTCATACCTTTTGTTAATAGAGGGGTAGCTCATTATTTATCTCAAGTTCTCTTTTATATAAAATTATATATGAATTATTTTCCAACATGTTATACATAAACCATGACTTTAACATTTGTACTAACTTGCTAGATATATAGTGTGATTGTCACATTTGTTTACCAAACTTGCAATCATGTATATATGTAGAAGTAGAAGTGTATGGTAAAGAGTTTCCAATTGGGACAACTTTTGGTCCAGCTAACCAAAACAAAGAAAACAGTTGGACTATCCTTGTCAAATTAGGGCATACAAGCATATTTTTCTAGCTTTACACTATAGAGGGTCTAAACTTAGAAATCGAGATTATAAAAAATCGAAATAATCTAAAAAAAGAAAATTTCATGTGGACGATTATTGAAACTGATACATTAGTTTATATAGTCGATTCCAATCTTTTTAAATTAAGGCTAGAAAATTATTGTTATTGTTGTATATCTTTTAAAATTAAGGCTATAAAATGTATACTTGATTGATAGTGATAATCGAATTTTATTTCAGTTGAATTAAATATTATTTTTTTTATGTAAAATTCTGAGTTCGATTCTTGGACCGTCTTGATGTTCTCTCGGCCTACCAGTAAAAAAGTTACTAATAGGCTGTTGGTACACTTATTGCACCCTCCAATTAAATTTCAGAAAATTTATGCTTCAGTACCAAATAAAATGTATATTCTGCAGCTACTTTCCTACCGGTCATCAAATACTGCTATTGTTTTCCATGTAAAATACTTGGCATTCATTTATTGAAATTAAATGATACATGTTTAAATTCAATCCTTTTTTTATTGAAAATTAAATTATACATGTAAAATACCGATCATCAAATACTGAACTAGAAATTCCTAGTCAATAACGGTGATTCACAAATCACCACAAAAAAAAAACAAAAAAAATAAATAAAATATAAAAAGATAAAATAAAATCTCAAAATTCCTCCCTTATCAAATCATAATACATAAGAGTAATTAATCAAGTTAACAGATGACCGTAATTTACCTAAACAAACTCATACTGCACCCTCCACTATAATCACTAATGAATATTGACTCTACCTTCCAACTATTATTAGTTGAACAAAAATTCTGATCATCAAGTCAAATTGGAATTGAATTTAGTAGGTAAGTATCAGATAAACTCATGTTTTAATCTAAAAAAAAATTTAAATAATATCAATAATATCTAAATAAATGTCAATTAAAAAGCACATGAATAAGAATTCTTTCTAAATATCAAAAAAATGTGATTAATAAGGCTTGAATTCAGGTCCTAAACAACTTAACTAGCACGTATATTAGCCTATCTAAGTATATGATTTCATGCATAAGTTAAATGTTGCCAGTTGACATATTTGCCGATAGATAAACTTTTATAGCCAAGATAAAAAGGAATCGATAAATAAATTTTTCTGTAAGTACGAACTTTATGTAAAATATACATCCATTGTTTATAAAATACGAACAAGATAAACGATAAAATTTGTAAGTTATAAAAATATATGGTAACTCCTTGTGTACTTGTAGTAGTATTAGTACATTGTAATGTATGATGATAAGGTACAGTATCTAATTCTAACAAGTGATATATAGTACAATATTACAACAAAAGTTAACATAAAATGCATAAAAATATGATAGGTTTCTATTAGAAACCTTTAGAAAACTATGCTATAACTTAGAAATCATTACAAAGTGGAATTCCTTCTTATCTTATAATTATGATAGAAATAACCACATTTAGTTAATCAAACAATAATATATGATAATAGATGAATGTTCAATAAACACATCATTTGATTGAGAATATTAAAATGGAACTTCTAAAGCTTCACAACATCGGGTATGTGGACAGGGTATCGATCAATGCAATCAGACCAAGGGCCGTCGGTGGGTGCTTTGATTGTACGATTGCACTTCCAAACAGCACTGTTACACTTAAATCCACTTCCAAAAGCTATTTGCCAAACGCGGTCTCCTTTTTTCATCCTTCCTTTAGCCTCGATGTAGCTAAGCTCATACCAAAGGGAGGATGAAGACGTATTTCCAAACCTATGTAATGTCATCCTAGAAGCCTCACAATGTTCTGCGGAGAGTTGTAAGTTCTTTTGAAGCTCATCAATGACAGCCCGACCACCAGCATGGATACAAAAATGCTCGAATGCTTGTTTGAAGTCTGGAATATAGGGCTTCCATTTCGGGTTAAAGAGCTTCCTCCCGAT